>NC_069499.1:1036765430-1036777930 GCF_027579735.1 Bombina bombina
ATAGCTTGTTCGCGTTAGCCGCGGCGGCGAACATATGCGATGTTCGATCCGCCCCCTATTCGTCATCATTGAGTAATACTTTGACCCTGTACCTCACAGTCAGAAGACACATTCCAGCCAATCAGCAGCAGACCCTCCCTCCCACACCCTCCTACCTCCTGGACAGCATCCATTTTAGATTAATTTGGAAGCTGCATTCTTAGTGAGAGGAGGGAAAGTGTAGCTGCTGCTGATTTAATAGGGAAATCAATAGCTAGGCTAGTGTATTCAGTGTCCACTACAGTCCTGAAGGACTCATCTGATCTCTGCTGTAAGGACAGCACCCCAAAAAGCCCTTTTTAGGGCTAGAACATAAGTGTGCTTTTTTTTTCCTGTGTAATCTAATTGCAGTTGCCTGCCTGCCAGCGTATGTGTCAGGCTCACAGCGTATACTGTGCCCACTTGCCCAGTGCCACCACTCATATCTGGTGTAACAGTAGTGTAGATTTAAAAAAACAACAACACTTTTTTGACTGTGTTAAATAATAGCAGTCAGTTTCCTTCACACGTGTGCGTTTCAGTGCCTGCCTGCCTGCCAGGGCACACTGTCACCCCAGTGTAACTCATATCTGGTGTAACAGTAGTGTATATTTAAAAAATAAACAACACTTTTTTGACTGTGTTAAATAATAGCAGTCAGTTTCCTTCACACGTGTGCGTTTCAGTGCCTGCCTGCCTGCCAGGGCACACTGTCACCCCAGTGCAACTCATATCTGGTGTAACAGTAGTGTATATTTAAAAAATAAACAACACTTTTTTGACTGTGTTAAATAATAGCAGTCAGTTTCCTTCACACGTGTGCGTTTCAGTGCCTGCCTGCCTGCCCTCCAGGGTACAGTGTCACCCCAGTGCAACTCATATCTGGTGTAACAGTAGTGTAGATTTAAAAAAAAACAACACTTTTTTGACTGTGTTAAATAATAGCAGTCAGTTTCCTTCACACGTGTGCGTTTCAGTGCCTGCCTGGGCACAGTGTCACCCCAGTGCAACTCATATCTGGTGTAACAGTAATGTACATACCTGATGTTTTAAAGCACATTATTCCAAACAATTTAGGAATGTTAGGTGATTTATGCCCTTTATGGATTAAAACCAGACTCTGCATCAACTATGTAATTTTCCATGGGAGTTTTGCCATGGATCCCCCTCCGGCATGCCACAGTCCAGGTGTTAGTACCCTTGAAACAACTTTTCCATCACTATTGTGGCCAGAAAGAGTCCCTGTGGGTTTTAAAATTCGCCTGCCTATTGAAGTCTATGGCGGTTCGCCCGGTTCGCCCGTTCACGAACAGTTGCGGAAGTTCGCGTCCGCCGTTCGCAAACGCAAAATTTTAGGTTCGCAACATCACTACCTGCAGCCCATATAAATCACATTACGCGACTTTCTGCGTAAAGCATCTTACAATCGCCTATGTTTTTGTATGCATGTGTTTGTCTATTAGGGTATTTTGAGTATTTTGAGAAAAGCTCGTAACCTTTTAGTTTGCGAGAATAAACTGTGAGATCTTTAGTGCGAAAATCTTTAAAGAATTACGCTGGGATTAGAGAGACAATTTCCTATATGCACCTTGAACGCAGCTGTTCAGCCAATATTACGGAAAAAAAACAATTACGTTTTGTATTTTGTGATTATAAGTAAGTGATTTTGCACATCCGTACTTAAATTACAATTTATGCTGTGCATATTTAATACAATTTATTTTCTGTGTAATTTACATACAAATTTTACATTTTTGATAAGTGAATGGTTCAATTATTTGTTTTGTAAGATGTTTAAAAAACACATTTTATTTTGTACTTTTGTAATGTATGCATCTTCTTCCCTATACGAAAATGCAGTATACGCCCGTTAGCGAGACACCCTGTTTTCATGGTAAAAAGTGGCTATAGATCGTTCCACCGGGGAAATAGAAGGACTGGGGAGCCTTGCATGCTACACAACACAAAGGAACAGATCTAAGCAAATCTGGGCATTTTGTGCTCAGATAACAGTGAGATCTCCAGACCTATATCACCCTGCTGCTGATCCACAGCAGAAGTGTGCTGAGCAGTTTCTTGCACAGACAGAAGTGTCATTTGATCAGGGTATCTACAGCTCTTCTGACAGGGCTCACAGCTATATCCCTGCAATTCGTGACTAGGTGACTATTGGCTAAACATGCAGGACAAATATCAAGCAGTATGAAGTAAAAAGTGGTGTAATGGATGTTTTTGTGTGTGTGTGAAAGAGAGTTAGTGTCTGTGTGTGTGTATGTGTGCGTGTATGTGTGCGCATGTGAGAGTTAACGTGTATGTGTGTGTGTATTTGTGCGCACATGTAAGAGAGAGACAGATTTAGTGTGTGCAAGTGTGAGAGAGTTAGTGTGTGTGTGTACGTGTGAGAGAGTTAGTGTGTGTATGTGTGTGCACGTGTGAGAGAGTTAGCGTGTGTGTGTATGTGTGTGCATGTGTGAGAGAGAGTTAGTGTGTGTGTGTATGTGTTTGCATGTGTGAGAGAGAGAGTTAGTGTGTGTGTGCATGTGCATGAGAGAGAGTTAGTGTGTGTGTGTGTGTGTATAAATATCCCTGTTAAGTTCTCTATCATATAACTTCTAGCTGATGGACAGATAAGTGTCCTTACCCCCATCTTCTTCATCAAATGAGTTCATACAGGGGAAGTAGATGGCCAAAGCCTCAAATGATGCAGACAGGCTAATCCGGCTCTGTGACCTCTCCATGAACATGCCCGGAGTTGCTGCCGGGTCTTGAGGGGGCTTGGGCAGTTTGGATGCCGTATTTTTCATTCGGAGAACTGCACGAGGCATCTTGGCTGCTTTTGTGGATCCCCAAATACAAAGAAAAGACTCCTATTCTGTCCTGCACCTCAACAAGTGCCTCAGAACACAGCAGTCCTATGGATGTCTCTTGTAGATGTTGCATTTACAGGACCAAGCGCTTCAGCCTCTGAAAGCCTCAGTAGTTATTTCAGGTTCTGGTCACAAGATGACCACGCAAACTCCAGATGACGAAGAACTAATCCCAGTCACTAGAGCTAAATGGAGCTGTGCGCGTTCTCTCTTCTATTTTTTTTTTCTACACTTGCAAAGGAATCGCTGGCTGACTCTTCATTCACAGGAGAGATGACAGGAGGGGGCTGAATGAAGTCATTATTAGGATGCAGCTAGCCCAATCATAGCTAGTAGAAGATACAGGGAGGCGTGGACTGTAGCACAGCAGAGGATGTGAGAAGGGGTCTGTATTAAAGGTGTATCAGCTTATTTAGAGGATAAGTGCATGCATATATACATTTTGTATGTAGATAATATATTGCTACGCTGCTTTACTGTTGTTTATATCATCTTCTGTCTATCATCTATCTAATCTATCTACCTATCTATCAATCAATATATCATCTATCTATCTAACTATCAATCATCAATCTTATCTATCTGTCTATCTATCTATCTATCTATCTATCTATCTATATATCATCCATTATCTATCTATTATCTATCTATTTATTTATTTATCTATCATCCATATTCTATCTAATCTATCTATCAATCTATCTATCATCCATCTATCTATCTATCTATTTGGCATTGCATGGGCAGTGTACATTGTAACAATAGCATATGTTCACATTTTCAAAGTGAACATTTTATAAGTGATTCACTAGCAATATAGCAATAGAATTATACAAGAACTGCATTCACTACTCAGCACAGTGCTGCTTATTAAGAAAACATGCTGCCTATTGACATCTGCTGAAAAATTGCACACTGCATCAAGCTAACCCTATTCTCTCTCCTCTGCTTTCAGGTACGTGAATAGAGACCCTGTCATTCTGCAACTATTCACTGCTCTCTGGTGTTTTTTACTCTCCTGTAACTCTCTTCTGGTACGTGAATAGAGACCCTGTCATTCTGCAACTATTCACTGCTCTCTGGTGTTTTTTACTCTCCTGTAACTCTCTTCTGGTACGTGAATAGAGACCCTGTCATTCTGCAACTATTCACTGCTCTCTGGTGTTTTTTACTCTCCTGTAACTCTCTTCTGGTACGTGAATAGAGACCCTGTCATTCTGCAACTATTCACTGCTCTCTGGTGTTTTTTACTCTCCTGTAACTCTCTTCTGGTACGTGAATAGAGACCATGTCATTCTGCAACTATTCACTGCTCTCTGGTGTTTTTTACTCTCCTGTAACTCTCTTCTGGTACGTGAATAGAGACCCTGTCATTCTGCAACTATTCACTGCTCTCTGGTGTTTTTTACTCTCCTGTAACTCTCTTCTGGTACGTGAATAGAGACCCTGTCATTCTGCAACTATTCACTGCTCTCTGGTGTTTTTTACTCTCCTGTAACTCTCTTCTGGTACGTGAATAGAGACCCTGTCATTCTGCAACTATTCACTGCTCTCTGGTGTTTTTTACTCTCCTGTAACTCTCTTCTGGTACGTGAATAGAGACCCTGTCATTCTGCAACTATTCACTGCTCTCTGGTGTTTTTTACTCTCCTGTAACTCTCTTCTGGTACGTGAATAGAGACCCTGTCATTCTGCAACTATTCACTGCTCTCTGGTGTTTTTTACTCTCCTGTAACTCTCTTCTGGTACGTGAATAGAGACCCTGTCATTCTGCAACTATTCACTGCTCTCTGGTGTTTTTTACTCTCCTGTAACTCTCTTCTGGTACGTGAATAGAGACCCTGTCATTCTGCAACTATTCACTGCTCTCTGGTGTTTTTTACTCTCCTGTAACTCTCTTCTGGTATGTGAATAGAGACCCTGTCATTCTGCAACTATTCACTGCTCTCTGGTGTTTTTTACTCTCCTGTAACTCTCTTCTGGTACGTGAATAGAGACCCTGTCATTCTGCAACTATTCACTGCTCTCTGGTGTTTTTTACTCTCCTGTAACTCTCTTCTGGTACGTGAATAGAGACCCTGTCATTCTGCAACTATTCACTGCTCTCTGGTGTTTTTTACTCTCCTGTAACTCTCTTCTGGTACATGAATATTTACATCGAGCAAATGATTTTAGTTTGTTAATTTAGTCCTACATCTGTTGTACTGTTATCCAATGTGTTATTTCTAATGTTCATTTAACTGCCATGTGATGTTCAATCCTTATCAATACTTGCTATTATTCTAAAATGTATAGCTGTCTTATTCCATAGTTTTAACCTCCCCCAAATTTTATTGTCTGTTTACTTAACATCTCACCCTGACCAGACCAGAATCTAACTTTCCAATTGGCCTTTCCAATTGTCTTTGATTAGCAATCAACTAAATTTAGTGGACTCAGCTGACTGCCCTCCCTGCATATATTTCACACCAGTCTGGGATGTGCATTGCACAGGGGTGCATTGCATGGGCAGTGTACATTGTAACAATAGCATATGTTCACATTTTCAAAGTGAACATTTTATAAGTGATTCACTAGCAATATAGCAATAGAATTATACAAGAACTGAACAAGGATTGGGCAAGGGGCAAGACACAAGGCAAGTACTTTTGTAAAATAATGTTTGATATACCTTACTGTTTTCAAATGCAATTGCTAATGTAATACTGTGTCTTATGTGTTTAACTGGTTCCCTCTTTTGTAAAAATGCCTAATATCTTCTTATTCCTTTTTGCTGCCTTTTGTCTCTATAACAAACTACATTACTCATTTACTCCTTCTCCCTCTCCACCTGCACTGTTTATTAGCCCATCTCTCTTAAACTCACATTACTTTTGTACTCATGAACTTTACCAATTCCTAAACACTCTCTCTCCCCCCTGCACCTTGTCTCAAAAGCAGTCTCACTACTGCAAATCTGTATCTCATCTTATGTCACTCTCCCTCTTGCTTCTACTAACTGCTGGCGACATCTCCCCTAATCCTGGTCCCCAACAACTGCCTAGCCGTGCACATCCATGTGTACCATCCCACAGACTCAAAAAACAAAACTCTGACAACCTTACTCACATTCATCTTGCATCAAAAGCCACTTCCCCTTTCACTTGTGCACTTTGGAACTCTCGCTCTGTTTGCAACAAACTCACTTCTTTACATGACCTCTTTATCTCCCGCTCCCTCAACCTTCTGACCCTAACAGAAACCTGGCTCTCTCCCCTAGACACAGCATCCACTGCTGCTCTGTCACATGGGGGTCTCCACTTCAGCCACACTCCTAGGTCTGGTAATAGACAAGGAGGTGGTATTGGTATTTTACTTTCCTCTCATTGCACCTTTCAACAAATACACCCCATCTCTTCCCTCACATTTTCTTCATTCGAAACCCACATGATTCGCTTATTCTCTCCTCTTTCTATACGTGTCGCAGTCATATACCGTCCTCCTGGCTCCTCAACTCAATTTCTAGATCACTTGGCTGCATGGCTACCTTATTTCCTTTCCTCAGACACCCCTTCCCTCATTCTTGGTGACTTCAACATCCCTCTTGACAATCCCACTGCCTCCTCTGCAAAACAACTTCTGCAACTCACTTCCTCTTTTGGTTTGTCACAATGGACTGATTCTCCCACTCACAAAGATGGTCACTCCCTTGACCTGATCTTTAGCTATCGATGCACCCTCTCAAACTTCACAAACTCCCCCTTTCCTCTTTCTGACCACCATCTCCTTACTTGCAACATATCATCCCTCCCTACAACTCTCCCTCCTTCTGCTCCAACACCAAACTTCACAGAAGAATTACGTCATTAGATCAACATCAGCTTTCTAATTCCCTCAAACCTCTCCTCTCATCCTTCTCCTCCTTTTCATGCCCTGACCAATCTATCTGCCACTATAATTCCACCCTTACATCCGTCCTTGACAATCTCGCCCCTCTTACCATAGCTCGGAAATCAAACACTCATCCTCAGCCCTGGCATACTCCACTGACACGATACCTACGCAGATGTTCCCGTACTGCTGAGCGGCACTGGAGAAAATCTAGGAGTTCAGCTGATTTTCAACACTACAAATTTATCTTGAACTCCTACTACTCTGCCCTTAATTTCCATAAGCAACACTACTTCTCTACTCTTATCTCTAATCTTTCTTCAAACCCAAAACGTTTGTTCTCCACTTTCAATACTCTTCTCCGCCCTCCCCCACCTCCTAATACAACTTCTCTGTCAGCTCAAGACTTTGACAACCACTTCAATAACAAAATCAACTCCATCAGAAATGAAATCAGCTCTCAACATAATTCCATTCCCTCACCCCCTCAAATGCTCTCAATCAACCACAACCCACATAACCTTAAACTTAGCTCATTCTCCCCTGTTACTGAGGAAGAGGTTTCGGCACTTATACTGCGCTCTCACCTCACTACCTGTCCCCTTGACCCTATCCCCTCACAGCTACTCCCCTCCCTCTCTGCCACCCTTACCCCTATACTCACACACACTTTCAACCTCTCCTTCAGCACCGGTATATTTCCCTCATCGCTGAAACATGCACTGGTCACACCTATCCTCAAAAAACCTTCCCTTGATCCTACCTCCCCATCCAACTACCGCCCTATTTCCCTCCTCCCTCTTGTATCAAAGCTTCTCGAAAAACTAGCTTATGCACGCCTTTCCCATTTCCTTACAATAAACTCCCTTCTTGACCCATTGCAATCTGGATTTCGTCCCCATCACTCCACAGAAACAGCAATTGTTAAGGTTACCAATGACCTACTTACAGCAAAATCAAAAGGCCACTTCTCTCTGCTTATTCTCCTTGATCTGTCCGCAGCCTTTGACACTGTTGACCACCCTCTCTTGCTTCAAACCCTCCAATCCTTCGGCATATGTGACACAGCCCTCTCGTGGCTCTCTTCCTACCTGTCAAACCGTACCTTTAGTGTAGCCTTCTCTGGGGCCTCCTCTGCCCCGTCACCACTTTCTGTCGGAGTACCGCAAGGCTCTGTTCTCGGTCCCCTTCTCTTCTCAATCTACACGTCATCACTAGGTTCCCTAATAAAGTCCCATGGTTTACAATATCATTTGTATGCCGACGACACCCAAATCTACTTCTCTGCACCAGAACTTTCTCCTTCCTTGCTAACCCGTGTCACTAAGTGTCTTTCTCACATCTCCAACTGGATGTCCTCTCACTACCTCAAGCTAAATCTCTCCAAAACTGAGCTCCTTATTTTCCCCCCTTCTTCAAAACTCTCCACCCCCAATCTCTCTATAACTGTCGACAACTCCATCATTACCCCTACCCCGCATGCCCGATGTCTCGGGGTCACATTTGACTCAGATCTTTCTTTCACTCCTCACATTCAGACTTTGGCTAAAGCCTGCCGCTTCCACCTTAAAAACATCTCTAAAATTAGACACTTCCTTACACAAGACACAACTAAGATTTTAATCCACTCTCTCATCCTCTCCCGTCTCGATTACTGCAACTCTGTCCTCTCTGGTCTCCCCACCTACCGCTTAGCTCCTTTACAATCCCTAATGAATGCCTCTGCCAGACTCATCTTCCTTACAAGTCGCTCTTCATCTGCTGCACCTCTCTGCCAATCTCTTCACTGGCTTCCTCTTGCCTCTAGGATCAAACACAAAATTCTCACTCTGACATACAAAGCCCTCAACTGCACTGCTCCCCCCTATATCTCTGATCTTGTCTCAAGATACTCTCCTTCCCGTCCCCTTCGCTCTGCTCAAGACCTCCTACTCTCCTCCTCTCTTGTCACCTCATCACACTCCCGTTTACAGGACTTCTCCAGACTGGCTCCCATCTTGTGGAACTCTCTGCCTCGCTCCACAAGACTCTCTTCTAGTTTTAAAAGCTTCAAGTGCTCCCTAAAGACTCTACTGTTCAGGGATGCATACAACCTACGCTAACCTTACTTTATACCAGTTTGTCTCCTCCATTGCTATCCAGTTATCCCCCCTAGCATGTAAGCTTAAGAGTCCAGCTGTTTGTTGATCACCTTCTCAAGAGCTGACTACAACAGTGCAACTCTTGGCAGGGCCCTCTACCCATTTGATCCCTATAACTGTTTTTTTTTTTTGTTTTGTTTTTTTTTTTTTTGTTTTTTTTTTTTTTGTTTTTTTTTTTTTTGTTTTTTTTGGGTTTTTTTGTACTCCGCCTTTGTTAATAGCGCTGCGGAATCTGTTGGCGCTCTACAAATAACCGATAATAATAATAATAATATCTATCTATCATCCATCATCTATTTAACAATCTATCTATCTATCTATCTATCTATCTTTCATCTATCTTCCATCATTTATCTATCTATCATCTATCTAATTTAATCTATATATCTATTATCCATCTATCTATCTAATCTATCTACTATATATATATATATATATATATATATATATATATATATATATATATATATCTAATCTATCAATCTATTTATCAATCAATCATCCATCATCTACCTATCTACCTATCTATCTATCTATCTATCTATCATCCATCATCCATCTATCTATCTATCTATCTATCAATCTATCTAGATATACAATATATATATATATACAGTATATGTACAAAATAGAAAAACATAATTGTCTTCCATACGTTTCTTGTATTACATTACATAACGTATGAAAATATAAGTGCATAAATAAAATTGATAAGTAGGGAATGCACTTGCAGTATTATTTGTGACAATGTAAGCTAAATGTGCCTGTAGATTGCAGGAGACCGGTATATATTGTAGGTTCTTACTACATACGTTTCCCTCTGCCCTTTTCTCCCCACTGTATTACTTACCATGATGTTACCATAGTGTAGTCCATTAACCTCTTTTCCTCCAGTTATAAAAATTCCACTCAGTATCTCTGTGCATCAACTTTTTGTCACTATATAAGACACACATACTCCTTCCTTTCACTCTACTTCTACCAGCATTGAATTTATATAGTTTTCTTTACAACCTAATAGGAAAGTAAAGTCTACGAGTTTTAATCATACAACTCTAGCAAATGTGACCCAAATAAAATGACTCAAACAGATACCAAATATAGGGTGCTAAATACAATCGTACCTAAAAAGCATAGGTTGACAAATGTGCAAAAATAACTACTAGTCCCAAGGAAACCAAATTTAAGTAGGAGCTCTAAACAAAAAGGATTCCTGGCTGCTCTCTGAAAATACCATCAGGTAGAGATGAAAGACCATCCTGCAAGAGGAAACAAACAGAGGTGCCTCTGGTGCACTATCATCAGTTGTAAGGGCAATAGTATAAGAAAAAGGGGCCACTCATGTGTGGAAGTCCACAATGCTTAAACTGGCAGGCTGAGACTTCTGATTCGATTGGCTGACTCCACTCCCGACAAATAGGGCAGGATGATCCTGACACACGCTCCCAGCACCGTTCTCCACTAGCTCTCAATCCGTCACTGCTGACCTCAATAGAGTAGTGCGGATTGAGAGCTCGGAAACAGATGTATTATGGCACATTTAGCCGTTAATAAATCAGCCCCTTAGTGTGTATATGTGTGTGAGAGAGAGAGAGAGAGTATGTGTGTAAGAGAGAGAGAGAGAGAAAGTTAGTGTGTGTGTGAGAGAGTTATTGTGTGTGTGTTTGTATGTCTGCACACATGAGAGAGAGTTAGAATATGAGTGTATGTGTGTGTATGTGTGCACAAGTGAGAGAAATAGACTTAGGGGCTAATTCAACAAGGGCCGAATGGGCCCCTAATCGCCCTGCTTTTGCGCGAGCCTTCAGGCTCGCTGGAAACAGCAGTTAAGACCGCTGCTCCTTAACTCGTCCGCCGCCTCTGAGGCAGCGTACAGCAATCAGCCCGATCACATACGATCGGGTTGATTGACACCCCCTGATAGCAGCCAGAACTGCTTGTGCAATGTTAAATGCCTACAGCAAATCATGTCCGCCCGTCATTTGATAATTTAGCCCATTAGTGTGTGTGTATGTGTGTGAATGTGTGTGTGTATGTGTGCGCACATGTGAAAGAGATCGTGTGTGTGTGAGAGAAAGAGAGGGTTAGTGTGTGTGTACATGTGCGAGAGAGAAAGTTAGTGTGTGTGTATGTGTGCGTATGTGATAGAAAGTTAGTGTGTGTGTGTCCAAGTGTGAGAGAGAGAGTTAGTGTGTGTATATGTGCTCATGTGTGAGAGAGAGTAAGTGTGTGTGTTAGAGAAAGTGAATGGGTGTCTGAATATGTATGTGTGATAGTAATTGTAAGTGTATGTGTTTTAGAGTGAGTGTATGTGTGTGTGTATGTGGGTGTGCATGGGTGTCCACAGAAAAGAAAGGAGGGAGACAAAGAACCAGATTAAAAGTAGAGCGCTAATAAACACTCCAGCTCGAACGTTATTTGCACTAGAAGTAAACTTTTCATGCATCGGGTTGGGCTTGTATTATGATTTGGAAGTAAACTCTTTTTCGCTCAAAAAGCTGGACTTAGTCCCCCATAGAAGTCAATGGAGAAAAAAAAGTGGGGGGAAAAACAGCCCACTCGCATGCAGACCCAATAGGATATTCTCACATGTGCTAACACGACATGAAAATATTAATATTTTACATACCAATGTTCTTCACATAGAAGAATGTCTTTTATTTATTCATAAATAAATATTTCTACATATATCTGATGTTTTTTTTGTACAATATATATCTATAACTAAATATATAGATGATTATATATAGGTATGGATATATACATCTCTATATATAAGAATATCTATTTAAAAATACTTGCTATGTACAGAACATTGGAATGTGAATTTGGAATTGGAATGTGAATTTTTTACAGTAAATACATAAATAAAAATTAATTAGAAAAAAATATATATTTAATAAATGTTTTTTTATATTTTCATCTACTTAACTGCAAAGGGCACCAATGCACTTATATACAGTATGTCTACATATGTGTACATATGTATGTGTCTCTTTGTGTATATATGTCTGTAAATACATATATACACATATAAATACATATGCACGCATATATATACTGTATATACACATACATATAGATCTTTAGACATGTATATGTATGTCTATGTTAAAGCCCTTTGCCTGCCTTTTTTTCCTAACAGCTAAGATCTCATATATTTTAGCCCTTATAACTTTTGTGTGCAATATTTATTTTAATAATTTTTTATTAGATGGTGTTATTATGACTGTGACTATACTTTGTAATGTATTTTTGATGTGTTTTGTGACACTTTTTAGTTTCACAAAACAGTTAACCAGAGGTCTGAAGTTGCGGTAATCATTATATCGTAAATCACTGTTGCGCTCAAGCGATCGCCTTTACTTTTAACTCGTAATACCAGCGTTAAGCCTGACCCCGCAATAAACCTTGTATTGCTCATGAACAAATGTTGCACTCCACTCGTAATCTGGCCCTAAATGGGGCAAAAATATAAAATTAGTGTTGAAATGTACAACAGGAGAGAGTTGCCTGTATACATGAACTGCACATTATTTTTAACAAATTACTCAAACAGGTGCATATGCTTGAATATAAAGAACAAAATTCCAGAGGGAGCATT